>NW_028148742.1:7500-12500 GCF_965112155.1 Podarcis liolepis | reverse complement strand
CAAAGGGACGAACGTCGGATATCGGTCGCTTCCCGTGGCGGGCCTCCATCTGAAGTCTCGCGGGTCTTCCTCCCTGCTCTCGTCGACAACGGTCACCTCCGCTTCCATCTCTGTGCCGCCGTGCTCGAAACCAGGGTCGTCCCCGAAAACGTCCATGTCCGTCTCTCCCTCACTTCCTCCTGGCGGTGTTGCTCGTCCTGGGCCTTCCAGCCACCGTCTGCGGAACTGCTCCTCTGGTCTATCGTCCCACCAATACGAGGGTTCTGATGCAGATCCCGAGGGTGACCCCTCCGGGGAACGGACGTCTTGTGTCGGGTCCTCGTCCGAGTCGAACCCCCGGAAAGTGCTGGCCGAAAGCGTGGGCGTGAAAAGCCAGTCGTCGAAAAAGTCTGCTGGCATAGGTCTATGGGGGAAGAGGGCATGAAACTCGTCTTTGAGGAGAGGTTCGTCCAAGGCGTAGCCCGGCACCCAGCTGTTCGCACTAGCCGGGGTGCCCTCCTTGGCGAGAAAGTATTCTACCCCCTCTTCCCCCCATCTGGAGTCCAAAATCTCCGTGACTTCGTTGATGCGCTCCTTCTGTGCCACTCCCGCGTGCCCTGTTCTGTCTCTGACCGGACTCGGCGCCGTTCCGGGTTCCTGGAACCTGTGCGGTGCCTTGTAGGGAGTGAGCACCGATCTGTGGAATACCGGGTGCATTCTGGAACCCTCCGGAAGTGCCAGTCTGAAAGCTACCGGGTTGACCTGCTCTTCGACTTGGTAGGGCCCCAGTTGTTTATGCCCTAGTTTCTTCTTGGCCAACGACCTGGCCGGCACTGCGTGGGCTGCTAACCAAACCCAGTCTCCCACGTGGAGCTCTTCGCCAACCCTTCTGTGCTTGTCCGCTTGTACCTTGTATGCGTGCTTGGCCAGCTCCAGGTGGCGCCTCAGCTGATCGTGGACTTCCTGCAGCTCCGACGCGAACGCATCTGCCGTCTGCGGCTCCCCCTCCCCCATTCTTTCCAGTCCCGGGAAGGTTCTGGGGTGCCTCCCGTTGTTGGCGAAGAACGGCGTGACCCCCGTGGACACGTGCTTCGTGTTGTTGTAGGCGAACTCGGCAAGCGGCAGGTAATCCACCCACGTCGCAGGCTGTTGATTTGCATAACATCTCAGGTACTGCTGCATGATGGCATTGACCCGCTCCGCTTGCCCGTTGGTCTGCGGGTGTCTCGCCGACGCCAGGTTGATCTTGACGTTCAGGAAGCCCATCAGCTTCTGCCAGAAATTCGAGATGAACTGCCGCCCCCGGTCGGACAGAATAGACCGTGGCAGACCGTGAACCTTGAACACGTGGTCTATGAACAGTTTGGCGGTTTGCTCCGCCGTGGCCACCTTAGCACACGGAATGAAGTGCGCCATCTTGGAAAACAGGTCCACCACCACCAGCACTGCCGTCTTGCCCCTCGAGCTGGGCAGATCCGTGACAAAGTCCAGGGCCACCCTTTCCCAAGGTTCGACCGGAGTTTGCAGCGGTTCCAACAGTCCGGCCGGCGGTTTGTGCACTGGTTTGGCCCTCTGGCAGGTGTCACACCTCGCCACGTAGTCTGCGACCTCCCCTCTCATTCCAGGCCACCAGAAATCCCTGGCTACTAATTCCACCGTCTTCTCCTTGCCAAAGTGCCCGGCCGTGGGCGCGTCGTGCAGCTGCTGCAGCACCTTGGCGCGAAGGTCGTCTCCCGGCACGTAGATGGCCCCTTTACGGATGAGCAATCCATCTCGTAGCTGGAAACCGTCGGCCGCAGCCGTGCCCCTTTGCACCTCTGCCATCTTTGCTTGCGCGAAGGAGTCATCCTGCAACGCTCGTCGCACCGCCTCCAGGTCCACGGTGGCCGCGGCGCACGCCCATACTGTTGGTGCGAAGATGTGCATGGCGGCCGCTGGCGTTGCGTCCTCCAGATACTGTGGCTTGCGGGAGAGGGCGTCCGCCATGATGTTAGTGTCCCCCGGGACATACTCTATGCGGAAGTCGAAGTTCGCAAAGAACTCAGCCCAACGTATCTGCCTCTGGTTTAGGAACTGTGCCGTGCGCCAGTGCTCCAGATTCTTGTGGTCCGTGCAAACCTGCACCGTGTGCTTGGCGCCGATCAGGAAGTGCCTCCACGCTTTGAACGCTGCATGAATGGCCAGCAACTCCCTGTCCCAGATGGTGTAGTTCTGCTCGGACTTGCTGAGCTTCCTGGAGTAAAACGCTGCCGGTTGCCACACCCCCTGCTGGTCCTTTTGCAGCAGGACCGCCCCCACGGCTCTGTCCGAGGCGTCTGTCTCCACCCTCATCGGCCTGCTGGGGTTGACGTGAAGCAGCTGCTCTTCCGACGCGAAGAGACGCTTGAGTGCCTGAAAGGACTGCTCCGCCTCCTCTGTCCAAACGAACTTCTTTTTCTTGGAGCTAAGCGTGTCTGTGATGGCCGCTGTCTGCATAGCGAAGCCTTTGATAAACTTGCGATAGAAGTTCGCAAAGCCGACAAACCTCTGGACCTCCTTCCGGTTGCGTGGACTCTTCCAATCCAATACCGCGCGAACCTTGGCGCTGTCCATGGCGAGCCCCTTGTCAGACAACTTGTAGCCCAGAAAATCCACCTCCGTCACGTCAAATTGGCACTTCTCCAGCTTGGCGTAGAGCCTATGTTGCTTTAGTCTGGTCAGCACTTCCTTGACGTGTCTGTCATGCTCCTGCTGCGATTCCGAAAAGATCAGGATGTCATCTAAGAAACAGACGCACGTCTTGTAGAGAAGTCCCGCCAACACGTGATGCATGAAAGCTTGAAAAACGTGGGAGCCATTTTGCAATCCAAAGGGCATAACTCTGTATTCGTAGGTACCCAGTGGCGTGAACATGGCCGTCTTCCACTCATCTCCCTCCCGCATACGAATGAGGTTGTACGCCCCTCGCAGGTCTAACTTGGTGAACACTTTCCCCTTCCGCACCTTCGCCAGGAGGTCGTCGATTCGGGGCATGGAGAAGTCCGACGGCTTGGTCCCATTGTTTAAAATGCGATAGTCCACGACCAGTCTTTTTTGGGGCGTGTCTCGCTTTTTAACAAAGAATACTGGACTGCCCCCCGCTGCCTTGGACTCTCGGATGAAACCGCGCTCCAAATTATGATCTATGAACTGTTTGAGTTCCTGCAGCTCGTCCTCTGACATGGAATACAGTTTCCCCTTAGGCAGCGCCACCCCCGGCAGCAGGTCAATTTTGCAGTCATATGGTCTGTGAGGGGGCAGCCTGTCCGCCTCCTTCTCGCAGAAAACTTCCAAAAATTCTGCGTACTTGTGGGGAATCGCTTGCAGCGTGCCTAGCAACAGCTGTGACTCCTCTTCCTCTCCTTCCTGCCGGGGCACGATGCAGTGTTCAGCACAAAAGGAAGAGCCGAAGATCAGCTGCCTCTGGTACCAAGCCAGCGTTGGGCTGTGCTTGTCCAGCCAACTCATTCCCAATACAATGGGCGTATCCGATAGTTGAGTGACATTGAAGCTGATGATTTCTTTGTGATTTCCAAGTCGCATCGCCATGGGCGGCGTCTGCTTCACCACTTGCCCCCCTAGCAACTCCCTGCCATCCACCGTGACAACCTGCAGGGGCAGTGTGGCCGGCAGCAACTGTATAGCGTGCTTGTCGACAAAGTCCTGCCCTATAAAGTCCGCGTTGCTGCCCGAGTCAACTGTGATGGGCACGTCAGTGGTGATTCCATTGGGCAGCTGGAGAGATGCGGTGAGCCTCACCACTGGTTTGGGCGGGAGGGGGTTCACGGGCTGTAAAACCTCTGGGGACTGCGTCACTAACACGTCTGGCTGGGCCCCAGGGCCTCTTCCTCCAGCCAGACTGCGTCGTTTCCCTGCTGTGGTCCCCCTTGCTGCGTTGCTGCAGTCACCATTGCCGAGGCTGCAGTAAGCTTGTGGAGCCTCTGGGGACACTCTTTTGCCATATGCCCTGGCTCCTCACAGACGTAACACTTCCTGTTCCCTCTAGGAGGCTTCGCTTTCACTGCCGCCGGTGCTAGGGCTCTGGTTGCTGACTGAGCCCTTGCACCTCCAACCTCCATAGGTTCGGCTCCTCCTCCTGGCGGAGGCGTGGATTGCGCCCGCGCTGCTTCTCTGGGAAGGAAGGAGGGGCCCCTGGCTGGTTCGCGTCCTCCACGCCCTTCGTCCCTGCTCCACGGACGTTCTTCCAGCCTCACCCCCACTGCCAGTGCTCTCTGATCGAACTCCTGGGTGGTTCGGGGTCTCTCCCCCCTCGCGATCTCATCTTTAATCGAGTTGTGCAGCCCCTCCCAAAAGAGGTCTCTTACAGGAGCCGAATCTCTTTCCCATTCCAGGGCACTGACCAAGGCGAAAAAGCGGACATGATACTGCCTGACGCTGGCCCTCCCTTGTCTCAGCCCATGCACCTCCTTCCGTGCAAGATCCACGTCAATACTTGATAAAAAACACCCATCCATCGCTTTAATAAAGGCATCTGCATTCTGGAGCGCCGGATCCTTATCTCTCCATAAATTGCGTAGCCATGCTTTAGCATCCCCATGCAAATGGGACATGATGAATCCCACTCTCTCTTGCTCATCTCTAAAGTCTTTATGCAGCAGTTGCAGTGCGCACAGTACGTCTGCTCTAAAGTTGGGATACTGTTGCAGGTTCCCATCGAAGTGAGAGACCAGCCCGCCTGTTCGTCTCGCCAACCCAATTCCCTCCTGCCGGGGTGTCTGCTTTGTCAGCACGTCTAACCTGACCTGGAGATCCCTGCAGGCGGCAGCTGCCTCCTCCTCTCTCTTCCTGGATGCGAGAGCCTCGGCATTCAGTTGTGCCACTGCTTTTCTGAGTTCCTCTATCTGCTGCTCAGCCGTCATGTCGTCTGCCGTTCGTGAGCTCGCTAGTAGGCACCTGTTTCTCTCCCCTCCTCGAGGCTGTAGATGCCCACAATCGTGAGACGGAGCTTACTGTCAGAGCTGCTTGAAGATCCTAGCTCACAG
>NW_028148742.1:0-2500 GCF_965112155.1 Podarcis liolepis | reverse complement strand
ATCCAAACATTATACAGTGCTTTCCTCACAATATGGTTTTTAAAGCCTTTATGCGATTTTACCTTGTCATACCATATGTATGCATGCCAGCCAAATCTATTATCATACCCTTCCAGATCCAAAATGTCTGTATTCTCAAGAAGGAGCCATTGTTTCAGCCAGCAAAAAGCTGCCGATTCATAATAAAGTCTCAAGTCCGGCAGGGCAAAACCCCCTCTGTCTTTTGCATCAGTTAAAATCTTAAAGTTTATTCTGGGCTTTTTGCCCTGCCAGACAAATTTTGATATGTCTTTTTGCCACCTCTTGAAACAGTCCATCTTATCCAAGATCTGGAGTGTCTGGAATAAAAACAACATTCTAGGCAATACATTCATCTTGATGACAGCAATTCGGCCTAACAAGGAAAGTCTCAATCTTGACCATATTTCTAGATCTTTCTTCACCTCTGCCCAACATTTATCATAATTGTCTTTAAATAGGTTTACATTTTTAGAAGTCAAGTTCACACCCAGATATTTCACCTTTTTTGTTATTGTTAAACCTGTTTCCCTCTGAAAGTTGTCTTTTTCTGCCATTGTTAGATTTTTCTCTAACACTTTGGTTTTTTGCATATTCAGTTTAAATCCTGCTACTTGACCAAATTCCTCAATTAGTTCTAAGACTCTTTTAGTGCTAGTCTCTGGCGACGCTCGTCCCGATTTCCAACTGCTCCCCTCTGAGTCAACTCTGGCCCTTTTTTCCTGGTGTGCCCCCCTAGGCTCCCCCCTTGCCCTGGCCACTGGTGCTCCTTCCTGTGAATCTTCTGATTCACTGGAAAGACTCGGAGATCTCGGGTCGTCGTCATCACGCATCTTTTCTTCTGCCTCCTCCCCCTCGCTCTCTGTTTCCTCCCTTGCCCTTGCCTCTGCTCCAGAACCCCTGACAGTTAGGGTTAGGGTTTAGGTTTAGGGTTAGGGTTAGGGTTAGGGTTAGGGTTAGGGTTAGGGGTTAGGGTTAGGGTTAGGGTTAGGGGTAGGGTTAGGGGTAGGGGTAGGGGTAGGGGTAGGGCTAGGGTTAGGGATAGGTGTAAGTGTAGGGGTATGGGTTGGGGTTGGGGTTAGGGTTGGGGGTAGGGTTCGGGTTAGGGGTAGGGTTAGGGGTAGGGGTTAGGGGTAGGATTAGGGGTTGCGGTTGGGGTAGGGGTTGGGGTAGGGGTTAGGGTTAGGGTTAGGGTTAGGGTTAGGGTTAGAATTAGAATTAGAGTTAGGGTTAGGGTTAGGGTTAGGGTTAGGGTGAGGGGAAGGGGTTGTGGTTGGGGTTAGGGTTAGGGGTACTGGTTGGGGTTGGGGTTGGTGTTAGGGGTAGGGGTTGTGGTTTGGGTGAGGGTTAGGGTTGGGGTTGGGGTTGGGGTTGGGGTTGGGGTTAGGGTTAGGGTTAGGGTTAGGGTTAGGGTTAGGGTTAGGGTTAGGGTTAGGGTTAGGGTTAGGGGTTGGGGTTGGGGTTGGGGTTGGAGTTGAGGTTGGGGTTGGGGTTGGGTTTAGGGGTAGGGGTAGGGTTTGGGGTTAGGGGTAGGGGTTGGGGTAGGGTTAGGGTTAGGGTTAGGGTTAGGGTTAGGGTTTGGGTTAGGCTTAGGGGTTGGGGTAGGGGTAGGGGTTGCCGTTGGGGTAGGGGTTGGGGTTGGGGTAGGGGTATGGGTTGGGGTTAGGGTTAGGGTTAGGGTTAGGGTTAGGGTTAGGGTTAGGGTTAGGGTGAGGGTGAGGGGTATGTGTAGGGGTCGGGGTAGGGTTAGGGTTACAGTTAGGGTTTGGGTTAGGGTTGGGGTTGGGGTTGGGGTTAGGGTTAGGGTTGGGGTTAGGATTGGGGTTGGGGTTGGGGGTTGGGGTTGGGTCAGGGTCAGGGTTAGGGTTAGGGTTAGGGTTAGGGTTAGGGTTAGGGGTTGGGGTAGGGGTTGGGGGGTTACGGTTGGGGTTGGGGTTGGCGTTGCGGTTAGGGTTAGGGTTAGGGTTAGGGTTAGGGTTAGGGTTAGGGGTAGGGGTAGGGGTTTGGGTTAGGGTTAGGGTTAGGGTTAGGGTTAGGGTAGGGTTGTTAGGGTTAGGGGTTGGGGTTTGGGTTGGGGTTAGGGTTAGGGTTAAGGTTAGGGTTAGGGTTAGGGTAGTGTTCGGGTAGCGTTAGTGTTAGGGTTGGGGTTGGGGTTAGGTGGGGGTAGGGTCGGGTTGGGGTAGGGTAGGGGTTGGGGTGGGATTGGGATTGGATTGGAGTTGGGGTTGGGGTTAGGGTTAGGGTATGGTTAGGGGTAGTTGTAGTGGTTACGGTTAGGGGTTCGGTTGGGGTTGCGGTTGGGGTTTGGGGTTTGGGTTGGGGTTGGATAGGGCTTGGGGTTGGGGTTGGGGTAGGGGTAGGGGTTGGGGTTAGGGTTGTTAGGGGTTGGGGTTGGGTTGGGGAGAGGTTAGGTAGGGTAGGGGTTGGTGGTGGCGTTAGGGTTAGGTGTTAGGTGGGGTTAGGGGTAGGGGGTAGGGGTAGG
>NW_028148743.1:195000-215000 GCF_965112155.1 Podarcis liolepis | reverse complement strand
CCCTAACCCTAACCCTAACCCTAACCCTAACCCTAACCCTAACCCTAACCCTAACCCCTAACCCCTAACCCCTAACCCTAACCCTAACCCTAACCCTAACCCTAACCCTAACCCTAACCCTAACCCTAACCCTAACCCTAACCCTAACCCTAACCCTAACCCTAACCCTAACGCTACCCTAACCCTAACCCTAACCCTAACCCTAACCCTAACCCTAACCCTAACCCTAACCCTAACCCTAACCCTAACCCTAACCCTAACCCTAACCCTAACCCTAACCCCAACCCCTAACCCTAACCCTAACCCTAACCCTAACCCTAACCCTAACCCTAACCCTAACCCTAACCCTAACCCTAACCCTAACCCTAACCCTAACCCTAACCCTAACCCTAACTGTCAGGGGTTCAGAGACAGAGACACAGGTGAGGGAGGAGACGGAGAGCGACGAGGAAGAATCCCAGGACAGTGAGGAAGAGGATGACAATGACTTGAGATCTTCCATGAGTCTCTCAAGTGAATCGGAGGATTCTCAGGAGGGGGCGCCCCTAGTCAGGACAAGGGGGGTCACAGGGGGGACCTGCCAGGAGCAGGGAAGCAGCAGGGAAACCCCGAGCGGGAGTGGGAGATCGGGGCCGGCTTCCCAGCAGGAACGAAGGGAAGAGAGGGGGGTTCCCAGTGTGACACACGGAGCGGAGCAGGAAAGAGACAGGGGAAGGAGATCTGGGGAGAACGTCCTGCCGGAAGAGGGGGAGAGTAGTACAGGGAGTAGTGTCAGTGTCAAAAGGAAGGTCAGGGGTAGCGAGCGCGCGCCAAGTTCAAATGTGGAGGCGCGCGGAAATGAAGAAAGCCCGGAGGAGGAGCCCAGCCCCAAAGCACGAAGGAGGGGGGAACAGGCATCTCAGGAATCCGCTTCAGGAGAGAGCAGGAGGGAAGGAACCCAGGGGGGCAGAAAGACCCTGCGGAAAAGGAAAGACAGGAAGAGGTGGTCTAGCACAAGCCTCTTAAGTTGGTGCAGGGGCGGGAGCGAGTCAGAGGGGACTTCAAACGTCTGACGTTAAAGACACGGGGCTGCACGCCTCGGTTGTGGAATCTATAATGAACTGCAATAAACATCCCTGTATATAAGAAGAGCTTGGCGTTGGTCTTTTGTGAGCTGAGACCTGAGGCAGCCTCTGACAGTAAGTCCCCTCCAAAACTACGCAAAATTTTTTTTTGCAAAGCTCACGAAGTTTGGCAGCCCTGAGTATGGAGCAGCAGATAGCTGAGCTACGCAACGCAGTCTCCCGGCTTACCACTGAGGTAGTGGTCTCCCAGAAGAAGGGGGAAGAGGCAGAAAAGCGGTGCCAAGATCTGCAAGCCAGGTGGGATCATGCATGCCAGGTGGGGTTCCCGGGGACCAAAGCGGCTGGAGTAGCACTGGGCAGAAGAGGGGGCAACTTGGTAGCCCACTTCGATGGGAACCTGCAGCAATACCCCAGTTTTAAAGCAGACGTAGAATATGCGTTGCACTTGCTTCGCGACGACTTTAAAGATGAGGAAGAGAAAGTGGGGTTCATTGTGTCCCACTTGCATGGGGAAGCGAGGGCTTGGTTGCGCAATCTGTGGCGTGAGGATTGTCCTGCTCGAAGGGACTCTGATGAATTTATCAAATGCATGGACGCTTGCTTCCAGTCTAGTGTGGATGTGGATGTGGCACGCCATCAGATCCATGGTTTAAGGCAAGGCAAGGCTTCCGTACGTCAGTATCATGCTCGCTTCTTCGCCTTGCTGAATGTGCTGCGCTGGGAGAAGGATTCTTTGGCTGTCAGAGACTTATTTTGGGAGGGGTTATCTGGCCCTGTGAAGGACGAGCTGGCTAGGGGGGACAGACCTAAAACCCTGGCAGACGTGGTGCAGCGAGCGCTTGCCATTGGAGTGCGCCAGGAAGAACGCCCTTGGCGCAATGAGGGGGGTAGCCAGCTTCACGCACCGTCTAGAGTGCCTCCTTTGTTTCCCAGAGATCCCGGACGTCAGCGTCTCTCCCCTCAGCTGCAGCCAGGGGAGGAGCCTATGGAACTGGGGAGTGCTAAGGCTCAGTCAGTGGCCGGAGCCCCAGCGTCCGGAACAGTCAAGAAGAAGCCTCCTAGAGGGAACAGGAAGTGTTACATCTGTGACTGTGCAACGCACATGGCGAAAGAGTGTCCCCAGAGGCTCCGGCAGCACACTGCAGCCTTGGCAACAGTAAATGCAGCAGCACAGCATGAAGAGCTGTTTCAGGGAAACGACAATGCCTGGCTGGAATCAGCAATGTTGGGGCACAGCCAGGCAAGTCAGTAGAGCAGTCCCCAGCGCTTTTGCAGCCTACAGACCCCCTGCCACCCAAACCTGTAGTGCAGCTCACTGCAACCCTCCAGCTACCTAATGGACGCACCCTGGAGGTCCCCATCACAATTGACAGTGGGAGCAACGCAGACTTCGTGGGGGTGCAGTTCGTCAAGCAGCATCGCATAGAGCTTCTGCCAGCCACGCTGCCATTGAACGTCGTCACAGTGGATGGCAGGAAACTGCTGGGGGGGCAAGTGGTACAACAGACGCCGCCCATGGTGATGCAGATTGGCAATCACCGAGAAGTCATCAGTTTCAACGTCACCCGCCTGTCAGACACGCCTATAGTGTTAGGCATGAGTTGGCTGGATAGGCACAGCCCGACCATGGCGTGGTACCAGCGGCAGCTCACCTTCGGCTCGTCCTATTGCGCGCAGCATTGCATCCAGACCGGTCAGGAGGAGGAGGGCCAAGAGGAGGGGCAGCAGCTACGTCTCAGCATGGCGCAAGCAGTACCCCTCAAGTACAAGGGGTTTTTGGAGGTTTTCTGCGAAAAGGAGGCTGACCAATTGCCACCTCACCGGCCCTACGATTGCGCTATTGACCTCTTGCCAGGGACAACGCTGCCGCCTGTGAAGCTGTATTCCATGTCCGAGGAGGAGCTGCAGGAGCTCCGGGAATTCATAGACCACAATCTGCAGCGGGGATTCATCCGAGAATCGAAGGCTGTAGGGGGCAGTCCTGTGTTTTTTGTGAAGAAGAAGGACACGCCCCAAAAGAGGCTCATCGTAGACTTCAGATTCATAAACTCAAAAACAAAGCCCGCGGCCTTTCCCATGCCCAAGATCGACGACCTGCTCGCGACGGTGCGGAAAGGGAAGATCTTCACCAAGTTGGATCTCCGTGGAGCTTACAATCTCATACGTGTGCGAGAGGGTGATGAGTGGAAGACGGCCATGTTCACGCCGTTGGGCACCTACGAATACAGAGTTATGCCGTTTGGTCTCCAAAATGGCTCCCACTTTTTCCAAGCTTTTATGCATCATGTGCTGGCGGGACTCCTCTACAAGAAGTGCGTATGTTTCCTCGACGACATTCTGATCTTCTCAGAATCGCCGGAGGCTCACGAGAGCGACGTGAAGGAGGTCCTGCAGAGGCTACGGGAGCACAGGCTCTACGCCAAGTTGGAGAAGTGCCAATTCGACGTGACGGAGGTGGATTTTCTGGGCTATAGGCTGTCCGACAGGGGACTAGCCATGGACAGTGCCAAGGTCCGCGCGGTGTTGGACTGGAAGAGCCCGCGAAATCGGAAAGAGGTCCAGAGGTTCGTCGGCTTCGCCAACTTTTACCGCAAGTTCATCAAGGGTTTCGCCAAGGAGACGGCAGCTATCACGGACACTCTCAGCTCCAAGAAGAAGAAGTTCACCTGGACGGACCAAGCGGAGCAGTCCTTCAGGAGACTTAAGAGTCTCTTCGCGTCCGAAGAACAGCTGCTACACGTGAATCCTGGCAGGCCCATGAGGGTGGAGACTGACGCATCTGACAGAGCGGTGGGGGCCGTCCTCTTACAGGAAGACCCGCAGGGAAACTGGAGGCCCTGTGCTTTCTACTCCCGGAAGCTCAGCAAGTCGGAGCAGAACTACACCATTTGGGACAGGGAGTTGCTGGCCATCCACGCAGCTTTCAAGGCGTGGAGGCACTTTCTCATCGGAGCCAAGCACACCGTGCAGGTCCGCACGGACCACAAGAACCTAGAGTACTGGCGCACGGCGAAGCTACAGAGCCAGAGGCACATACGCTGGGCAGAGTTCTTTGCGGATTTCGATTTCAGGATAGAGTACATCCCAGGCGACAACAATGTCATAGCAGATGCGCTCTCCAGGAAACCGCAGTATCTCGAGGCAGCGGCACCGGTGGCAGCCAAGCACATTTTTGCACCGCAGGCGTGGGCGTGCGCTTCAGCCGCCGTGGACCTGGAGGCGGTGCGTCACGCGTTGCAGGCGGATCCATTCGCACAGTCCAAGATGGAAGAGGTGCGGAGGGGCACAGCGAAGGACGACGAGTTCCAGATACGCGACGGCCTGCTGACCCGTAAAGGTGCTCTCTACATTCCGGGAGACGATCTCCGCGCGAAAGTTCTGCAGCAGTTGCACGACGCACCCAGCGCTGGCCACTTCGGCAAGGAAAAGACGACAGAATTAGTGGCCAGAGACTTTTGGTGGCCCCAGATGCGAGGGGAGGTCGCGGAGTACGTCGCCAGGTGTGACACGTGCCAAAGGTCCAAGCCAGTGCACCAGAAGCCAGCGGGACTGCTGGAACCACTGGAAACGCCACTGCAACCGTGGGAGAGGGTGGCGCTGGACTTTGTCACTGATCTGCCCAGTTCGCGAGGCAAGACGGCGGTGCTTGTGGTTGTAGACCTGTTCACCAAGATGGCGCATTTCATTCCTTGTGCGAAGGTGACGACAGCGGAGCAGACAGCCAAACTGTTCATCGACCACGTGTTCAAGGTGCATGGCTTGCCACGGTCCATTCTGTCTGACAGGGGGCGCCAGTTTGTGTCCAGTTTCTGGCGGAAGCTCCTAGGGATCCTGCACGTCAAAATCAACCTGTCGTCGGCGAGACATCCGCAGACCAACGGCCAAGCAGAGAGGGTCAACGCGATCATGCAGCAGTACCTGAGATGTTACGCCAATCAGCGACCCGCGGCTTGGGTGGATTACCTGCCGATGGCTGAGTTTGCCTACAACAACACGAAGCACGCGTCTACGGGGGTGACGCCGTTCTTTGCTAACAATGGAAGGCATCCCAGAACCTTCCCGGGGCTCGTAACGACGGGGGAGGGGGAGCCACAGGAAGCCGACCATTTCGCAGCAGAATTGCAAGAGGTGCACGACGAGCTACGGAGACATTTAGAGCTAGCTAAACAAGCCTATAAGGTGCAGGCGGACAAACACAGGAGGGAGGGGGAAGACATCCAGGTGGGAGACTGGGTATGGTTAGCGGCCCAAGCGGTGCCGGCCAAGTCGTTAGCTAAAAAGAAGCTAGGACACAGGCAACTAGGGCCGTACCAAGTTGAGGCCAGGATCAATCCCGTAGCGTTTCGATTGACCCTCCCCGAGGGTTCCAGAATGCACCCGGTCTTTCATAGGTCGATGCTCACCCCCTACAAGGCCCCACACAGATTTCAGGAGTCAGGGACGGCACCAGAACCAAGCAGGGAGTCGCCCAAGAGGGGGAGGTCACCTAAGGACGAACCAGTCAACGAGGTCACAGAGATTCTGGACTCGAGATGGGGGGAAGAGGGAGTAGAATATTTTCTCGCCAGGGAGGGCGCCCCGGCCAGCACCAACAGTTGGGTGCCAGACTACGCTTTGGACGAACCCCTCCTCAAGGACGAGTTCCATGCCCTTTTCCCACACAGGCCCATGCCAGCACAGTTTTTCGACGATTGGCTTTTTACGCCCACACTTTCCGCCAGCACCTTCCGAGGGTTCTCCTCCGCAGAGGAGACGACGCCAGAGTCGAGCCCTCCAAGGGGATCGTGTTCGGGGGTGGACACCGACCCTTCTTACTGGTGGGACGATCAACCAGAAGAGGACTGGCGCATGAGGTGGCGGGTGGGTCCTTGGCAAGCAGACCCCACCCAGGCAACAGGGGGAGGGGAGGACGTGAACATGTTGGGAGAGGACAATGGGTTCGAGTACACAAACAATGAACTGGAAGCAGAGGAGATCGACGTCGACGACCTGTGTCCGGCAGCGACCTCCGCAACGACGGAGCCCCCGGAACCTGCGCCCGAGCAGCGGGAGGGGGGAAGGGGGGGCTTCGAGGGGGGGATGGATGTCAGGGGTTCAGAGACAGAGACACAGGTGAGGGAGGAGACGGAGAGCGACGAGGAAGAATCCCAGGACAGTGAGGAAGAGGATGACAATGACTTGAGATCTTCCATGAGTCTCTCAAGTGAATCGGAGGATTCTCAGGAGGGGGCGCCCCTAGTCAGGACAAGGGGGGTCACAGGGGGGACCTGCCAGGAGCAGGGAAGCAGCAGGGAAACCCCGAGCGGGAGTGGGAGATCGGGGCCGGCTTCCCAGCAGGAACGAAGGGAAGAGAGGGGGGTTCCCAGTGTGACACACGGAGCGGAGCAGGAAAGAGACAGGGGAAGGAGATCTGGGGAGAACGTCCTGCCGGAAGAGGGGGAGAGTAGTACAGGGAGTAGTGTCAGTGTCAAAAGGAAGGTCAGGGGTAGCGAGCGCGCGCCAAGTTCAAATGTGGAGGCGCGCGGAAATGAAGAAAGCCCGGAGGAGGAGCCCAGCCCCAAAGCACGAAGGAGGGGGGAACAGGCATCTCAGGAATCCGCTTCAGGAGAGAGCAGGAGGGAAGGAACCCAGGGGGGCAGAAAGACCCTGCGGAAAAGGAAAGACAGGAAGAGGTGGTCTAGCACAAGCCTCTTAAGTTGGTGCAGGGGCGGGAGAGCTTGGCGTTGGTCTTTTGTGAGCTGAGACCTGAGGCAGCCTCTGACACTAACCCTAACCCTAACCCTAACCCTAACCCTAACCCTAACCCTAACCCTAACCCTAACCCTAACCCTAACCCTAACCCTAACCCTAACCCCTAACCCTAACCCTAACCCCTAACCCTAACCCTAACCCTAACCCTAACCCTAACCCTAACCCTAACCCTAACCCTAACCCTAACCCTAACCCTAACCCTAACCCTAACCCTAACCCAACCCTAACCCTAACCCTAACCCTAACCCTAACCCTAACCCTAACCCTAACCCTAACCCTAACCCTAACCCCTAACCCTAACCCTAACCCTAACCCTAACCCTAACCCTAACCCTAACCCTAACCCTAACTGTCAGAGGCTGCCTCAGGTCTCAGCTCACAAAAGACCAACGCCAAGCTCTTCTTATATACAGGGATGTTTATTGCAGTTCATTATAGATTCCACAACCGAGGCGTGCAGCCCCGTGTCTTTAACGTCAGACGTTTGAAGTCCCCTCTGACTCGTCCCCGCCCCTGCACCAACTTATGAGGCTTGTGCTAGACCACCGCTTCCTGTCTTTCCTTTTCCGCAGGGTCTTTCTGCCCCCCTGGGTTCCTTCCCTCCTGCTCTCTCCCGAAGCGGATTCCTGAGATGCCTGTTCCCCCCTCCTTCGTGCTTTGGGGCTGGGCTCCTCCTCCGGGCTTTCTCCATTTCCGCGCGCCTCCACATTTGAACTTGGCGCGCGCTCGCTACCCCTGACCTTCCTTTTGACACTGACACTACTCCCTGTACTACTCTCCCCCTCTTCCGGCAGGACGTTCTCCCCAGATCTCCTTCCCCTGTCTCTTTCCTGCTCCGCTCCGTGCGTCACACTGGGAACCCCCCTCTCTTCCCTTCGTTCCTGCTGGGAAGCCGGCCCCGATCTCCCACTCCCGCTCGGGGTTTCCCTGCTGCTTCCCTGCTCCTGGCAGGTCCCCCCTGTGACCCCCCTTGTCCTGACTAGGGGCGCCCCCTCCTGAGAATCCTCCGATTCACTTGAGAGACTCATGGAAGATCTCAAGTCATTGTCATCCTCTTCCTCACTGTCCTGGGATTCTTCCTCGTCGCTCTCCGTCTCCTCCCTCACCTGTGTCTCTGTCTCTGAACCCCTGACATCCATCCCCCCCTCGAAGCCCCCCCTTCCCCCCTCCCGCTGCTCGGGCGCAGGTTCCGGGGGCTCCGTCGTTGCGGAGGTCGCTGCCGGACACAGGTCGTCGACGTCGATCTCCTCTGCTTCCAGTTCATTGTTTGTGTACTCGAACCCATTGTCCTCTCCCAACATGTTCACGTCCTCCCCTCCCCCTGTTGCCTGGGTGGGGTCTGCTTGCCAAGGACCCACCCGCCACCTCATGCGCCAGTCCTCTTCTGGTTGGTCGTCCCACCAGTAAGAAGGGTCGGTGTCCACCCCCGAACACGATCCCCTTGGAGGGCTCGACTCTGGCGTCGTCTCCTCTGCGGAGGAGAACCCTCGGAAGGTGCTGGCGGAAAGTGTGGGCGTAAAAAGCCAATCGTCGAAAAACTGTGCTGGCATGGGCCTGTGTGGGAAAAGGGCATGGAACTCGTCCTTGAGGAGGGGTTCGTCCAAAGCGTAGTCTGGCACCCAACTGTTGGTGCTGGCCGGGGCGCCCTCCCTGGCGAGAAAATATTCTACTCCCTCTTCCCCCCATCTCGAGTCCAGAATCTCTGTGACCTCGTTGACTGGTTCGTCCTTAGGTGACCTCCCCCTCTTGGGCGACTCCCTGCTTGGTTCTGGTGCCGTCCCTGACTCCTGAAATCTGTGTGGGGCCTTGTAGGGGGTGAGCATCGACCTATGAAAGACCGGGTGCATTCTGGAACCCTCGGGGAGGGTCAATCGAAACGCTACGGGATTGATCCTGGCCTCAACTTGGTACGGCCCTAGTTGCCTGTGTCCTAGCTTCTTTTTAGCTAACGACTTGGCCGGCACCGCTTGGGCCGCTAACCATACCCAGTCTCCCACCTGGATGTCTTCCCCCTCCCTCCTGTGTTTGTCCGCCTGCACCTTATAGGCTTGTTTAGCTAGCTCTAAATGTCTCCGTAGCTCGTCGTGCACCTCTTGCAATTCTGCTGCGAAATGGTCGGCTTCCTGTGGCTCCCCCTCCCCCGTCGTTACGAGCCCCGGGAAGGTTCTGGGATGCCTTCCATTGTTAGCAAAGAACGGCGTCACCCCCGTAGACGCGTGCTTCGTGTTGTTGTAGGCAAACTCAGCCATCAGCAGGTAATCCACCCAAGCCGCGGGTCGCTGATTGGCGTAACATCTCAGGTACTGCTGCATGATCGCGTTGACCCTCTCTGCTTGGCCGTTGGTCTGCGGATGTCTCGCCGACGACAGGTTGATTTTGACGTGCAGGATCCCTAGGAGCTTCCGCCAGAAACTGGACACAAACTGGCGCCCCCTGTCAGACAGAATGGACCGTGGCAAGCCATGCACCTTGAACACGTGGTCGATGAACAGTTTGGCTGTCTGCTCCGCTGTCGCCACCTTCGCACAAGGAATGAAATGCGCCATCTTGGTGAACAGGTCTACAACCACAAGCACCGCCGTCTTGCCTCGCGAACTGGGCAGATCAGTGACAAAGTCCAGCGCCACCCTCTCCCACGGTTGCAGTGGCGTTTCCAGTGGTTCCAGCAGTCCCGCTGGCTTCTGGTGCACTGGCTTGGACCTTTGGCACGTGTCACACCTGGCGACGTACTCCGCGACCTCCCCTCGCATCTGGGGCCACCAAAAGTCTCTGGCCACTAATTCTGTCGTCTTTTCCTTGCCGAAGTGGCCAGCGCTGGGTGCGTCGTGCAACTGCTGCAGAACTTTCGCGCGGAGATCGTCTCCCGGAATGTAGAGAGCACCTTTACGGGTCAGCAGGCCGTCGCGTATCTGGAACTCGTCGTCCTTCGCTGTGCCCCTCCGCACCTCTTCCATCTTGGACTGTGCGAATGGATCCGCCTGCAACGCGTGACGCACCGCCTCCAGGTCCACGGCGGCTGAAGCGCACGCCCACGCCTGCGGTGCAAAAATGTGCTTGGCTGCCACCGGTGCCGCTGCCTCGAGATACTGCGGTTTCCTGGAGAGCGCATCTGCTATGACATTGTTGTCGCCTGGGATGTACTCTATCCTGAAATCGAAATCCGCAAAGAACTCTGCCCAGCGTATGTGCCTCTGGCTCTGTAGCTTCGCCGTGCGCCAGTACTCTAGGTTCTTGTGGTCCGTGCGGACCTGCACGGTGTGCTTGGCTCCGATGAGAAAGTGCCTCCACGCCTTGAAAGCTGCGTGGATGGCCAGCAACTCCCTGTCCCAAATGGTGTAGTTCTGCTCCGACTTGCTGAGCTTCCGGGAGTAGAAAGCACAGGGCCTCCAGTTTCCCTGCGGGTCTTCCTGTAAGAGGACGGCCCCCACCGCTCTGTCAGATGCGTCAGTCTCCACCCTCATGGGCCTGCCAGGATTCACGTGTAGCAGCTGTTCTTCGGACGCGAAGAGACTCTTAAGTCTCCTGAAGGACTGCTCCGCTTGGTCCGTCCAGGTGAACTTCTTCTTCTTGGAGCTGAGAGTGTCCGTGATAGCTGCCGTCTCCTTGGCGAAACCCTTGATGAACTTGCGGTAAAAGTTGGCGAAGCCGACGAACCTCTGGACCTCTTTCCGATTTCGCGGGCTCTTCCAGTCCAACACCGCGCGGACCTTGGCACTGTCCATGGCTAGTCCCCTGTCGGACAGCCTATAGCCCAGAAAATCCACCTCCGTCACGTCGAATTGGCACTTCTCCAACTTGGCGTAGAGCCTGTGCTCCCGTAGCCTCTGCAGGACCTCCTTCACGTCGCTCTCGTGAGCCTCCGGCGATTCTGAGAAGATCAGAATGTCGTCGAGGAAACATACGCACTTCTTGTAGAGGAGTCCCGCCAGCACATGATGCATAAAAGCTTGGAAAAAGTGGGAGCCATTTTGGAGACCAAACGGCATAACTCTGTATTCGTAGGTGCCCAACGGCGTGAACATGGCCGTCTTCCACTCATCACCCTCTCGCACACGTATGAGATTGTAAGCTCCGCGGAGATCCAACTTGGTGAAGATCTTCCCTTTCCGCACCGTCGCGAGCAGGTCGTCGATCTTGGGCATGGGAAAGGCCGCGGGCTTTGTTTTTGAGTTTATGAATCTGAAGTCTACGATGAGCCTCTTTTGGGGCGTGTCCTTCTTCTTCACAAAAAACACAGGACTGCCCCCTACAGCCTTCGATTCTCGGATGAATCCCCGCTGCAGATTGTGGTCTATGAATTCCCGGAGCTCCTGCAGCTCCTCCTCGGACATGGAATACAGCTTCACAGGCGGCAGCGTTGTCCCTGGCAAGAGGTCAATAGCGCAATCGTAGGGCCGGTGAGGTGGCAATTGGTCAGCCTCCTTTTCGCAGAAAACCTCCAAAAACCCCTTGTACTTGAGGGGTACTGCTTGCGCCATGCTGAGACGTAGCTGCTGCCCCTCCTCTTGGCCCTCCTCCTCCTGACCGGTCTGGATGCAATGCTGCGCGCAATAGGACGAGCCGAAGGTGAGCTGCCGCTGGTACCACGCCATGGTCGGGCTGTGCCTATCCAGCCAACTCATGCCTAACACTATAGGCGTGTCTGACAGGCGGGTGACGTTGAAACTGATGACTTCTCGGTGATTGCCAATCTGCATCACCATGGGCGGCGTCTGTTGTACCACTTGCCCCCCCAGCAGTTTCCTGCCATCCACTGTGACGACGTTCAATGGCAGCGTGGCTGGCAGAAGCTCTATGCGATGCTGCTTGACGAACTGCACCCCCACGAAGTCTGCGTTGCTCCCACTGTCAATTGTGATGGGGACCTCCAGGGTGCGTCCATTAGGTAGCTGGAGGGTTGCAGTGAGCTGCACTACAGGTTTGGGTGGCAGGGGGTCTGTAGGCTGCAAAAGCGCTGGGGACTGCTCTACTGACTTGCCTGGCTGTGCCCCAACATTGCTGATTCCAGCCAGGCATTGTCGTTTCCCTGAAACAGCTCTTCATGCTGTGCTGCTGCATTTACTGTTGCCAAGACTGCAGTGTGCTGCCGGAGCCTCTGGGGACACTCTTTCGCCATGTGCGTTGCACAGTCACAGATGTAACACTTCCTGTTCCCTCTAGGAGGCTTCTTCTTGACTGTTCCGGACGCTGGGGCTCCGGCCACTGACTGAGCCTTAGCACTCCCCAGTTCCATAGGCTCCTCCCCTGGCTGCAGCTGAGGGGAGAGACGCGGACGTCCTGGATCTCTGGGAAACAAAGGAGGCACTCTGGGCGGTGCGTGAAGCTGGCTACCCCCCTCATTGCGCCAAGGGCGTTCTTCCTGGCGCACTCCAATGGCAAGCGCTCGCTGCACCACGTCTGCCAGGGTTTTAGGTCTGTCCCCCCTAGCCAGCTCGTCCTTCACAGGGCCAGATAAGTCTCTGACAGCCAAAGAATCCTTCTCCCAGCGCAGCACATTCAGCAAGGCGAAAAAGCGAGCATGATACTGACGTACGGAAGCCTTGCCTTGCCTTAAACCATGGATCTGATGGCGTGCCACATCCACATCCACACTAGACTGGAAGCAAGCGTCCATGCATTTGATAAATTCATCAGAGTCCCTTCGAGCAGGACAATCCTCACGCCACAGATTGCGCAACCAAGCCCTCGCTTCCCCATGCAAGTGGGACACAATGAACCCCACTTTCTCTTCCTCATCTTTAAAGTCGTCGCGAAGCAAGTGCAACGCATATTCTACGTCTGCTTTAAAACTGGGGTATTGCTGCAGGTTCCCATCGAAGTGGGCTACCAAGTTGCCCCCTCTTCTGCCCAGTGCTACTCCAGCCGCTTTGGTCCCCGGGAACCCCACCTGGCATGCATGATCCCACCTGGCTTGCAGATCTTGGCACCGCTTTTCTGCCTCTTCCCCCTTCTTCTGCGAGACCACTACCTCAGTGGTAAGCCGGGAGACTGCGTTGCGTAGCTCAGCTATCTGCTGCTCCATACTCAGGGCTGCCAAACTTTGTGAGCTTTGCAAAAAAAAATTTTGCGTAGTTTTGGAGGGGACTTACTGTCAGAGGCTGCCTCAGGTCTCAGCTCACAAAAGACCAACGCCAAGCTCTTCTTATATACAGGGATGTTTATTGCAGTTCATTATAGATTCCACAACCGAGGCGTGCAGCCCCGTGTCTTTAACGTCAGACGTTTGAAGTCCCCTCTGACTCGTCCCCGCCCCTGCACCAACTTATGAGGCTTGTGCTAGACCACCGCTTCCTGTCTTTCCTTTTCCGCAGGGTCTTTCTGCCCCCCTGGGTTCCTTCCCTCCTGCTCTCTCCCGAAGCGGATTCCTGAGATGCCTGTTCCCCCCTCCTTCGTGCTTTGGGGCTGGGCTCCTCCTCCGGGCTTTCTCCATTTCCGCGCGCCTCCACATTTGAACTTGGCGCGCGCTCGCTACCCCTGACCTTCCTTTTGACACTGACACTACTCCCTGTACTACTCTCCCCCTCTTCCGGCAGGACGTTCTCCCCAGATCTCCTTCCCCTGTCTCTTTCCTGCTCCGCTCCGTGCGTCACACTGGGAACCCCCCTCTCTTCCCTTCGTTCCTGCTGGGAAGCCGGGCCCGATCTCCCACTCCCGCTCGGGGTTTCCCTGCTGCTTCCCTGCTCCTGGCAGGTCCCCCCTGTGACCCCCCTTGTCCTGACTAGGGGCGCCCCCTCCTGAGAATCCTCCGATTCACTTGAGAGACTCATGGAAGATCTCAAGTCATTGTCATCCTCTTCCTCACTGTCCTGGGATTCTTCCTCGTCGCTCTCCGTCTCCTCCCTCACCTGTGTCTCTGTCTCTGAACCCCTGACACTAACCCTAACCCTAACCCTAACGCTAACCCTAACCCTAACCCTAACCCTAACCCTAACCCTAACCCTAACCCTAACCCTAACCCTAACCCTAACCCTAACCCTAACCCTAACCCTAACCCTAACCCTAACCCTAACCCTAACCCTAACCCTAAACCCTAAACCCTAACCCTAACCCTAACCCTAAACCCTAACCCTAACCCTAACCCTAACCCTAACCCTAACCCTAACCCTAACCCTAACCCTAACCCTAACCCTAACCCTAAACCCTAACCCTAACCCTAACCCTAACCCTAACCCTAACCCTAACCCTAACCCTAACCCTAACCCTAACCCTAACCCTAACCCTAACCCTAACCCTAACTGTCAGAGGCTGCCTCAGGTCTCAGCTCACAAAAGACCAACGCCAAGCTCTTCTTATATACAGGGATGTTTATTGCAGTTCATTATAGATTCCACAACCGAGGCGTGCAGCCCCGTGTCTTTAACGTCAGACGTTTGAAGTCCCCTCTGACTCGTCCCCGCCCCTGCACCAACTTATGAGGCTTGTGCTAGACCACCGCTTCCTGTCTTTCCTTTTCCGCAGGGTCTTTCTGCCCCCCTGGGTTCCTTCCCTCCTGCTCTCTCCCGAAGCGGATTCCTGAGATGCCTGTTCCCCCCTCCTTCGTGCTTTGGGGCTGGGCTCCTCCTCCGGGCTTTCTCCATTTCCGCGCGCCTCCACATTTGAACTTGGCGCGCGCTCGCTACCCCTGACCTTCCTTTTGACACTGACACTACTCCCTGTACTACTCTCCCCCTCTTCCGGCAGGACGTTCTCCCCAGATCTCCTTCCCCTGTCTCTTTCCTGCTCCGCTCCGTGCGTCACACTGGGAACCCCCCTCTCTTCCCTTCGTTCCTGCTGGGAAGCCGGCCCCGATCTCCCACTCCCGCTCGGGGTTTCCCTGCTGCTTCCCTGCTCCTGGCAGGTCCCCCCTGTGACCCCCCTTGTCCTGACTAGGGGCGCCCCCTCCTGAGAATCCTCCGATTCACTTGAGAGACTCATGGAAGATCTCAAGTCATTGTCATCCTCTTCCTCACTGTCCTGGGATTCTTCCTCGTCGCTCTCCGTCTCCTCCCTCACCTG
The DNA here is from genome assembly GCF_965112155.1 of Podarcis liolepis. Taxonomy (NCBI): domain Eukaryota; kingdom Metazoa; phylum Chordata; class Lepidosauria; order Squamata; family Lacertidae; genus Podarcis; species Podarcis liolepis. The sequence goes on along the minus strand of NW_028148743.1, from coordinate 200,191 downwards.
TGTCTCTGTCTCTGAACCCCTGACATCCATCCCCCCCTCGAAGCCCCCCCTTCCCCCCTCCCGCTGCTCGGGCGCAGGTTCCGGGGGCTCCGTCGTTGCGGAGGTCGCTGCCGGACACAGGTCGTCGACGTCGATCTCCTCTGCTTCCAGTTCATTGTTTGTGTACTCGAACCCATTGTCCTCTCCCAACATGTTCACGTCCTCCCCTCCCCCTGTTGCCTGGGTGGGGTCTGCTTGCCAAGGACCCACCCGCCACCTCATGCGCCAGTCCTCTTCTGGTTGGTCGTCCCACCAGTAAGAAGGGTCGGTGTCCACCCCCGAACACGATCCCCTTGGAGGGCTCGACTCTGGCGTCGTCTCCTCTGCGGAGGAGAACCCTCGGAAGGTGCTGGCGGAAAGTGTGGGCGTAAAAAGCCAATCGTCGAAAAACTGTGCTGGCATGGGCCTGTGTGGGAAAAGGGCATGGAACTCGTCCTTGAGGAGGGGTTCGTCCAAAGCGTAGTCTGGCACCCAACTGTTGGTGCTGGCCGGGGCGCCCTCCCTGGCGAGAAAATATTCTACTCCCTCTTCCCCCCATCTCGAGTCCAGAATCTCTGTGACCTCGTTGACTGGTTCGTCCTTAGGTGACCTCCCCCTCTTGGGCGACTCCCTGCTTGGTTCTGGTGCCGTCCCTGACTCCTGAAATCTGTGTGGGGCCTTGTAGGGGGTGAGCATCGACCTATGAAAGACCGGGTGCATTCTGGAACCCTCGGGGAGGGTCAATCGAAACGCTACGGGATTGATCCTGGCCTCAACTTGGTACGGCCCTAGTTGCCTGTGTCCTAGCTTCTTTTTAGCTAACGACTTGGCCGGCACCGCTTGGGCCGCTAACCATACCCAGTCTCCCACCTGGATGTCTTCCCCCTCCCTCCTGTGTTTGTCCGCCTGCACCTTATAGGCTTGTTTAGCTAGCTCTAAATGTCTCCGTAGCTCGTCGTGCACCTCTTGCAATTCTGCTGCGAAATGGTCGGCTTCCTGTGGCTCCCCCTCCCCCGTCGTTACGAGCCCCGGGAAGGTTCTGGGATGCCTTCCATTGTTAGCAAAGAACGGCGTCACCCCCGTAGACGCGTGCTTCGTGTTGTTGTAGGCAAACTCAGCCATCGGCAGGTAATCCACCCAAGCCGCGGGTCGCTGATTGGCGTAACATCTCAGGTACTGCTGCATGATCGCGTTGACCCTCTCTGCTTGGCCGTTGGTCTGCGGATGTCTCGCCGACGACAGGTTGATTTTGACGTGCAGGATCCCTAGGAGCTTCCGCCAGAAACTGGACACAAACTGGCGCCCCCTGTCAGACAGAATGGACCGTGGCAAGCCATGCACCTTGAACACGTGGTCGATGAACAGTTTGGCTGTCTGCTCCGCTGTCGCCACCTTCGCACAAGGAATGAAATGCGCCATCTTGGTGAACAGGTCTACAACCACAAGCACCGCCGTCTTGCCTCGCGAACTGGGCAGATCAGTGACAAAGTCCAGCGCCACCCTCTCCCACGGTTGCAGTGGCGTTTCCAGTGGTTCCAGCAGTCCCGCTGGCTTCTGGTGCACTGGCTTGGACCTTTGGCACGTGTCACACCTGGCGACGTACTCCGCGACCTCCCCTCGCATCTGGGGCCACCAAAAGTCTCTGGCCACTAATTCTGTCGTCTTTTCCTTGCCGAAGTGGCCAGCGCTGGGTGCGTCGTGCAACTGCTGCAGAACTTTCGCGCGGAGATCGTCTCCCGGAATGTAGAGAGCACCTTTACGGGTCAGCAGGCCGTCGCGTATCTGGAACTCGTCGTCCTTCGCTGTGCCCCTCCGCACCTCTTCCATCTTGGACTGTGCGAATGGATCCGCCTGCAACGCGTGACGCACCGCCTCCAGGTCCACGGCGGCTGAAGCGCACGCCCACGCCTGCGGTGCAAAAATGTGCTTGGCTGCCACCGGTGCCGCTGCCTCGAGATACTGCGGTTTCCTGGAGAGCGCATCTGCTATGACATTGTTGTCGCCTGGGATGTACTCTATCCTGAAATCGAAATCCGCAAAGAACTCTGCCCAGCGTATGTGCCTCTGGCTCTGTAGCTTCGCCGTGCGCCAGTACTCTAGGTTCTTGTGGTCCGTGCGGACCTGCACGGTGTGCTTGGCTCCGATGAGAAAGTGCCTCCACGCCTTGAAAGCTGCGTGGATGGCCAGCAACTCCCTGTCCCAAATGGTGTAGTTCTGCTCCGACTTGCTGAGCTTCCGGGAGTAGAAAGCACAGGGCCTCCAGTTTCCCTGCGGGTCTTCCTGTAAGAGGACGGCCCCCACCGCTCTGTCAGATGCGTCAGTCTCCACCCTCATGGGCCTGCCAGGATTCACGTGTAGCAGCTGTTCTTCGGACGCGAAGAGACTCTTAAGTCTCCTGAAGGACTGCTCCGCTTGGTCCGTCCAGGTGAACTTCTTCTTCTTGGAGCTGAGAGTGTCCGTGATAGCTGCCGTCTCCTTGGCGAAACCCTTGATGAACTTGCGGTAAAAGTTGGCGAAGCCGACGAACCTCTGGACCTCTTTCCGATTTCGCGGGCTCTTCCAGTCCAACACCGCGCGGACCTTGGCACTGTCCATGGCTAGTCCCCTGTCGGACAGCCTATAGCCCAGAAAATCCACCTCCGTCACGTCGAATTGGCACTTCTCCAACTTGGCGTAGAGCCTGTGCTCCCGTAGCCTCTGCAGGACCTCCTTCACGTCGCTCTCGTGAGCCTCCGGCGATTCTGAGAAGATCAGAATGTCGTCGAGGAAACATACGCACTTCTTGTAGAGGAGTCCCGCCAGCACATGATGCATAAAAGCTTGGAAAAAGTGGGAGCCATTTTGGAGACCAAACGGCATAACTCTGTATTCGTAGGTGCCCAACGGCGTGAACATGGCCGTCTTCCACTCATCACCCTCTCGCACACGTATGAGATTGTAAGCTCCGCGGAGATCCAACTTGGTGAAGATCTTCCCTTTCCGCACCGTCGCGAGCAGGTCGTCGATCTTGGGCATGGGAAAGGCCGCGGGCTTTGTTTTTGAGTTTATGAATCTGAAGTCTACGATGAGCCTCTTTTGGGGCGTGTCCTTCTTCTTCACAAAAAACACAGGACTGCCCCCTACAGCCTTCGATTCTCGGATGAATCCCCGCTGCAGATTGTGGTCTATGAATTCCCGGAGCTCCTGCAGCTCCTCCTCGGACATGGAATACAGCTTCACAGGCGGCAGCGTTGTCCCTGGCAAGAGGTCAATAGCGCAATCGTAGGGCCGGTGAGGTGGCAATTGGTCAGCCTCCTTTTCGCAGAAAACCTCCAAAAACCCCTTGTACTTGAGGGGTACTGCTTGCGCCATGCTGAGACGTAGCTGCTGCCCCTCCTCTTGGCCCTCCTCCTCCTGACCGGTCTGGATGCAATGCTGCGCGCAATAGGACGAGCCGAAGGTGAGCTGCCGCTGGTACCACGCCATGGTCAGGCTGTGCCTATCCAGCCAACTCATGCCTAACACTATAGGCGTGTCTGACAGGCGGGTGACGTTGAAACTGATGACTTCTCGGTGATTGCCAATCTGCATCACCATGGGCGGCGTCTGTTGTACCACTTGCCCCCCCAGCAGTTTCCTGCCATCCACTGTGACGACGTTCAATGGCAGCGTGGCTGGCAGAAGCTCTATGCGATGCTGCTTGACGAACTGCACCCCCACGAAGTCTGCGTTGCTCCCACTGTCAATTGTGATGGGGACCTCCAGGGTGCGTCCATTAGGTAGCTGGAGGGTTGCAGTGAGCTGCACTACAGGTTTGGGTGGCAGGGGGTCTGTAGGCTGCAAAAGCGCTGGGGACTGCTCTACTGACTTGCCTGGCTGTGCCCCAACATTGCTGATTCCAGCCAGGCATTGTCGTTTCCCTGAAACAGCTCTTCATGCTGTGCTGCTGCATTTACTGTTGCCAAGACTGCAGTGTGCTGCCGGAGCCTCTGGGGACACTCTTTCGCCATGTGCGTTGCACAGTCACAGATGTAACACTTCCTGTTCCCTCTAGGAGGCTTCTTCTTGACTGTTCCGGACGCTGGGGCTCCGGCCACTGACTGAGCCTTAGCACTCCCCAGTTCCATAGGCTCCTCCCCTGGCTGCAGCTGAGGGGAGAGACGCGGACGTCCTGGATCTCTGGGAAACAAAGGAGGCACTCTGGGCGGTGCGTGAAGCTGGCTACCCCCCTCATTGCGCCAAGGGCGTTCTTCCTGGCGCACTCCAATGGCAAGCGCTCGCTGCACCACGTCTGCCAGGGTTTTAGGTCTGTCCCCCCTAGCCAGCTCGTCCTTCACAGGGCCAGATAGCCCCTCCCAGAATAAGTCTCTGACAGCCAAAGAATCCTTCTCCCAGCGCAGCACATTCAGCAAGGCGAAAAAGCGAGCATGATACTGACGTACGGAAGCCTTGCCTTGCCTTAAACCATGGATCTGATGGCGTGCCACATCCACATCCACACTAGACTGGAAGCAAGCGTCCATGCATTTGATAAATTCATCAGAGTCCCTTCGAGCAGGACAATCCTCACGCCACAGATTGCGCAACCAAGCCCTCGCTTCCCCATGCAAGTGGGACACAATGAACCCCACTTTCTCTTCCTCATCTTTAAAGTCGTCGCGAAGCAAGTGCAACGCATATTCTACGTCTGCTTTAAAACTGGGGTATTGCTGCAGGTTCCCATCGAAGTGGGCTACCAAGTTGCCCCCTCTTCTGCCCAGTGCTACTCCAGCCGCTTTGGTCCCCGGGAACCCCACCTGGCATGCATGATCCCACCTGGCTTGCAGATCTTGGCACCGCTTTTCTGCCTCTTCCCCCTTCTTCTGCGAGACCACTACCTCAGTGGTAAGCCGGGAGACTGCGTTGCGTAGCTCAGCTATCTGCTGCTCCATACTCAGGGCTGCCAAACTTTGTGAGCTTTGCAAAAAAAAATTTTGCGTAGTTTTGGAGGGGACTTACTGTCAGAGGCTGCCTCAGGTCTCAGCTCACAAAAGACCAACGCCAAGCTCTTCTTATATACAGGGATGTTTATTGCAGTTCATTATAGATTCCACAACCGAGGCGTGCAGCCCCGTGTCTTTAACGTCAGACGTTTGAAGTCCCCTCTGACTCGTCCCCGCCCCTGCACCAACTTATGAGGCTTGTGCTAGACCAC